>NW_028263390.1:3865448-3880448 GCF_051168715.1 Poecilia mexicana | reverse complement strand
ATGTGAAGATATTCAACCATTAATAATATCCTTTTTCAGGAAAAACATTTTGGTCTTTAAATAATTAGCATTTGTTTATAATAGGAAGATTATTTAAAATAAACATCTGTCTGGATAAATATCATGTTAGATCATGTTTGACAATTCAGTGTTTTAAAAAAGTTCTTGTTATCTGATGTCTTTGGAGACGGAAGCAGCTGCAGAGTCAGGGTAGCTAGATTTTGGAGTATTATTCATAGTGAACTTCAAATATATTGTCATTAAATCTCTGTGTGCTGCGTAATCAGTGACTAAACTTATGAAAAAAAATGGATATCCAGACAGGCTGGAAGCATATGGAGGCTTATTAGAAATGTTTTTGTTGCATTCCCATAAAACCAGATCATAACGTCTGGTGGGTTGAATGAGCTTCTGGTCAGTCAGCCAGAACCAAAATGAAGGAATGCTCAGAGCGCGTACAGACTCCAGTGAGGGATTAATTAACGCCCCATGAATAATTCTGGTCAATGCACTGAAACCGAGCCAGGAGGAGAAACCATAAAGTAAGTCAAATCAACATAGCTGGATACAATTAGCCTTATTTTTACAGCTTTATTCAGAGACAGGCATTCAGAAATTTCAAAAGTAATCAGTCTTTCATTTTCAGTATGTTCTATCAATTTTCTCTTTTGCAAGAACATAATAAAATCTGATAAGTAATTGAGTAGAAAACGTTTCTTTCCTGCTCTCTGTAGGCTTCCTCCTTCTGGGTTAACTGTGGATTGATGTAATTAAGTTTCACGCCAGTAAAAACTACAAACTCCTCTGCTTATGTCAATAGGTTGGGCTTCAAACTACAACCTCACTTCCTAAAACAAATGTTTTAAGTTTGATTGGACTGAAATATGAATCTATGCTGAAATTCAGAGTTCTACGAGTTTTGCAATCAAACTGAAGTTCTCCAGGAGGAGAGAGAACGAAAACAAGAAGAGGAACACGACTTCCAAGGGAGTACAGCCGTTCTTCTGGTTTAACTATTCTGCCTGCCGTTTCTCTTCCCCGGACGTTGTGCCAGAGTTTGAGCAACAGCTGCTGTTCATGTCATGCTACCATTAAAAGTTCACTTTTCAGAGATCTCCTTAATCATTGGAGACAAA
Source organism: Poecilia mexicana (assembly GCF_051168715.1). Lineage (NCBI taxonomy): Eukaryota > Metazoa > Chordata > Actinopteri > Cyprinodontiformes > Poeciliidae > Poecilia > Poecilia mexicana. The sequence goes on along the minus strand of NW_028263390.1, from coordinate 3,879,312 downwards.
TATGGGAATCGAGAAGGAAATTTTTAGACTTTCACTGGAAAATAAAAAAACAAACAAAAAAAAAGTTTTCAGTCCAACATGAGGAAGACTACTTTCTCACATACACACACACCCACGCTCAAACACACACGCAGTTGTATTTTCATCACTTTTGGGGACTTCACATTGACGCGCGCGCACACACACACACACACACGCACACGCACACACACACACACACACACACAGTGACCCGGCTGCTGACTACAGTTCAGCTGGGGTCTTCCTGGTCCTATTCTTCACATTAACCTCTGAGTTCATGCACTTGACTGCTGTTGGCTTTAGGCTAAGAGCTGATATGAGATTCTCATGGCATGTTAACTTTGATCAATCATACCACAACATGGCTGTGTTTACAAAAACAAGCAAAAATGTGCAGCATGCGCTAATAGTTTCTAAAATAATATGTTAATTACTACAGCTATAATAATGTATTCTATAAATATTTATTTATTGCTACTTTGACCAGAATATTAACTATCTTTGCTCTGTGTAGAGTAGCATAAGCTACACTTCAAAAACACAAAATCTGACCAATTTTTTTTATTTATTTATTTTTTTGGTTTAATTATTAGTAATTTAGTAGTAATATCTAAGTACACTAAAAATAAGACAAAATGAACTTACAAGTAACTTTTCAGCAAGATAAAGCAGCTTGTTTTAAGTCAATAATTCCTGAATAGCTATAAAGAAGTACTACTCTCACTGACAGATTATTTCACTTATAATATGGGGAAAATGAGCAAATTAATCTGGAACTCATACTTTTTCATCCATATTAAGGAATTGATTGACAGCGCTGAGCCCCTCCCCTTGGCTCTGATTGGTTGTTTCTGACAGACCATTGGATTGCTACAGTTAGCAATGGCAGAAGAGAGAAGCTTGATGTTTTTTTCACTGAGTCTCTGTTTCATACTGTCATGACACAGTGCCAGTTTTAACAAATATGTGGAAAAACATTTCTTTTTTGAAACTTAGAAAAAAAAGTTAGATACTGCAGCTTTAAAGGTCTTTACTTGCACAAACTTGCAAAATTCTAGAAAAGAAAGTCAAACTTCAGTTCGGTTTCTGAAAATGTGAGTCTGCGTTTGTATTTTTCAAAGTTTATTGAATATTATAAATTAATAAAATGACAGCAAAACGATAAATAATAAACGTTCAAAGGAGTGGGAAGAAGCATAAACTTATTAAGACACCTCTTATTCAGCAACAACACAATTATGATCTCTTCCTATTTATAAGTATTATAGTAATAAACCTTCATTCTTATTTAAATCAATACATTCAATGATGTGCTTACAATATTACCATAGGTAAAAGTATTGCTAATAATAGTATCAATCACAATAGTAATAATAATATTGATACTAATAACACTGCAATAACAATAATATATCAAGTTAGTTTCTCATATTTAGTGTAGACCATTTTCTTATACTAAAGTTTCACTTAATTCCACAGTAAACCATTTATTACACTGTATCTATTTTTTTTAATATCCTTTATTCATATAATTTCCTCTGTCTACTTTAGTTAAATATAGCAAATAAAAACATTTTAATAGAAAAGGTCTGCTGTGTTTCACCTGGCCCTGCCCTCCATGGTATTTCCTCTCTAATCCTCTGCATGCCTGCTCAGACTGTGGGAAGATGTTCCTCTGAAAACTTTGGCACACTGGAAATCGCATGAATGTTGGCCCACAGGAGCTTTTAGTCATATCAGCGGGGAATGAGGTTGCAGCAGGTGGTGTTCCTCCGCCTCCTGGGAGAGGACGCCAATAAAATGAGTGTTTAGTTGACCACAGACGTATTAAACCAGTTCTGACAAAAATGAGCCAGTCAGACCCATCAGGGTAAATTTGGAACAACTGTAGCATTAAAACAATAAAAAAAAAGTCTTGAGTTTTCTATGAGTTTTTGAAAGCTTTGTGAGGATACATCTGAAGACATTCAACCCGGCAGAGGAGCCGTATTGTTTCCCACTTCTTGCGTGTGTTTTAGGTCTCTCTGCAGTTTTTTTATGCTTATTGACAGTTCAATAGTCGACAGTGGAATAGCTCCGTCTGCAGATCTGTCTGGGTTGTGCTTCGATTTTAGAAAACACATTACTTCCCAATAAATGTTTGACTAAAGCAGAGTTACTGTAAATCCAATCTGACATCTTCCTCTTCTTTCTTTTTTTGTGTTTCTAATCATTTCTCTTTTAAGCTGTTATAGTCATCTTCTTAAACCTCTGCATAAACAGAACCAAAAAGTGTCGCACCCAGCAACACTTTTTGGTAGAAAATAATATGCTAAGCCTCAAAATCGCTATATAATAGCATTATTGCTGCTCTGGATAAAAATAAATCATGAGTTGTCTGCAGGTCTAGTCAAAGCATTTCATTTAATTTTAACTGGAAGTAACGAGTTTGTGTCTGAAAATAGTTACACTTATTGCTACACAGTTTGGCTAGAAATGCTAAAAAATTCACATTATCTTTTCGTTTGCTTTTCTTTGACATCACACAACATAACAATGTCACACACTTACTAGTAATTGTTCACATGAAGCATCCTGAAGCTCTGAAGCTTTCCACTTAGTAAAAAAAAAGAGTTTATCTCCTTTGTGAGCTCACCCCCCCTCACCTGCTGGCCAAACCCTTTGTTTTCAGGAGCATATGTTAACTTTTGGATTGTAATGATGGTGATTTGACAGCTCTGAGAGCAGCTCGTCTCTCTGAAGAATGGGAACACAATGAGGAAGCAAGAAACGATGCTGCTCTGGTTGCACATGTTTGAAATAAAGTTCCACAGCATATATTTTGTACATATATGTTTTTTACATATAGCTAATTTGAGTTATCAGCTATGATAACACCCAGATGGACGATGAGATGTAACATAATCTCAGGCTTTTAAATAAACTTCTTGAAAATGAAACATCTGGTTTTTTAAAAATCCATCAAAGCCACATCCTCTGCGTTCTCCGTTACTGAATGTCTCTACAAATGACGTCATCAGAGGGTCGACCACAGCTCCTGAGCGCTTACGACCCGCCCACGTTGCTACGTTACTATCGATATTCATACCAAAAATAGTGAGGATCACACTGCATAAGGAAGAAACACCCAGCTTGGCTAAAACAAACACAGACATTAACAGATTGGCTTGAGACGTGACAATGAAGGGCTTAGTAGTCTGGTGGTCATAATGTTATGCCTGATTAAAATCTAATTATTGTATCCACAAATAGACAAGCTTTCTACAAGGGAATTGATTGCTCATGAATATATAGTCCTCAAATCGGGACCAAGTTCTATCACCTGTTTGGATTACCAAACAGGTGATAGAACTTGGTGTGGATCCTCTTGTGTTGTGGACGTTGTGGCCCAGTTCCTCCTACAGCCACTGGAGTGCGCTGTTTGAAGCTAAATGTTTGATTTGGCAGATTTGATGAACTGCTCTTTTGCTCTGCAGGAGGCCTGGGGGAGGTCAGTCCAAATTCCAAACCAAATAAACCTGTAATACGTATGTCAGAGTAAGGCAATGAGTAAGGCAAGCAAGCAAAGGTCAATCAGGAGTAAAAGAGCAGCAGTAGGTCAGCCAGGTGGATCTGAAGGACCGATAGTCTGGCAGTGCATGGTGTTCATTTAAGGCATGTTTGTCTGAACATCTGCTCCATCTGACTGGGATTAGGAACACTGTCAGGCCTTGGCAAGAGCGTCATTAAAGTGACAAGAATGGTCGGCAAAGCAACAGAACTTGCCCAAAAATCTGGCGCCACGGCAACTGTGACGAACAAAGCTGCTTTTCCTTCTTGCTCTCAAAAAGAGTTCACAACCCAGCTCTAAGATCTGCCACCACTGTTTACAAAACCTTCCCTGCGTCTGTCCTGGCACCATGAATCACTCTCTGCTTGTTCTTGATTTTTTTTTTTCCACTGTCCCTCCCCTCCGTGGTTCTCAGCTCTGTGTTCAGCACTTGGACTGGAGAGTGTTGGAAACAGTGAAGACTGTCTCAGCGCCGGGGGCCAGACCGACAGGCCCCATCCAGGAGGGATTAAAGCCAGATGTGGAGCTTCCGTTCACAGTGCCCCGGCCCGTCCACGTGGAACCTCGCCTGTGCCAACAAACACAAGACGAACCGCCTCGAAGCTCAGTTTGCTGCTGATCACAAAGACGGAGAACACATTTTATAATCTGGAGTTTTCATACATTGAAACAATTTGACTCTGAACCACAATGTAGAAACATGGCTAGGTTCTTCACAGCACTTTGACTGAAAGCAGAATTAAGAGTGGTGGATCTCATTTAACAGAACGTGCCTTCTCACCATCTGAGCAGACTTTCTAATTCCATCCAATGTGCTTCTATTGCCGTTTCTGTTGGCATGGCTGCAGTAGATGGCCACTATCACTTCTCCAAAGTCTTTCACTTCTTCCAGTCTTCTTTGGTTCTAATGGATCAAAACCTCCAAGTGGTTTCAGGTGCATTTACATCCAGTGAGTTGTTAATATCACAGGTTAATGATCCATTTGTAGTGATCTCTTGGGATTGGAGTTCACTGTCGCTAAATTCAGTTGATTGAACATGATTTGGAATGGAACACATAACAGAGGGATTGTCGCGTTACATCAGCACCTGTTACCTGCAGGAAGAATGCCAAAATGCATTATTTTAGTTGTTTAAACTATTTACAATAAGGCTAATAAGATTATTTACAACTTGCAGTGAGTGCAGACCGCCTCTCTTCGCCCAGTGCATCATCTGCAGATGTCGGAGGTTTTATTTTCAGTACTGTATCTCGCACTGTACCACCCAACCTGCTGTACTTTTGATTTCTGATGGCTTAGTTTGCCACCTGCCTTGATGGCTGCAGCTCCAACTGGTTTCAGTTGCTCCAAGTGTTCTGCACTGCATCCCCAGAACCAAGCATGGAGAAGCTGCATTCAGCTTCTATGCACCATAAATCTGGAGCAAGCTTCCATAAAACTGCAAAATAGCCAAAACACTATTTCGGCTATTTTTAGTCTAGTTCATTTAAAACTAGACTAAAACCCCACCTGTTCAGAATTGCTTTTGAAACACAGTCATTGAAACATCGACATTTTGATGTGTGACGACGGCGCTTGACAATTGTTGACCGTCTTCTACAACTTTGTATTTTTTGTGGGTGTTTTTATGATGTAATGCACTTTGAACTGCCTTGTTGCTGAAATGTGCTACACAAATAAACTTGGCTGATTGATTTAGCTCCATATTTTATTTACCCAGTGGATTATGTGACGTGTGAACGCATTTTGCTGCACTCGAGTCATTCACCAGATTGGTGAAGATTTGTCCTGACAAATCTGGATTTGTGTTCCCACAGCGGGGAACAATGTGTTTGATGTGAGCTTTGCATGAGAAGCTTGCACGTTGAGATCGCATCCTGGTACTCTTGACTTCTTCCCACACCCAGGTTAGGTTGATGACTCAAATAATTTTTTTTAGCCTTTATGGAAAACACGCAGCCCTGACTGTACATGATAAATGTGCACAAACCAGAAATCGTGTGTATGTTTTATGTTCAAACCTCCCACAAAAAGGAAAGTCTGTGTTTAAATATCACAACTGGGCAAAAAGGGGGCTTTGGTTTTCTCACTTTCAAATGAGGTGGCCTGCAGGGAAAATCTGACCTCATATATATGTATATTTATGTACGAGGCAAAGAACAAAGAGAGACCATGCCGTTCTGGTGGCAGCGAAGGGAAGGAAACAAACACGGCTGGGTGGAGGCGACCTGTCTCCTCCTAGTTGCTTTTCTCCCCTGGCAGAGCTTGAAGTCAGCACTGAGAACACTGGAGACAAACACTGGAGACAAACACTGCTGCGGTTAATTTGCCTTGTTTAACCTCATTCATATAATACTTTTGCCTTCTGGAAGTAGGGAGAAACAGATTTGCTACATTTAGATCACAGCTTGATTTACAAAGCGCAAATCTTTGTTGATATTCTGCTGATGGAAAGAAAAAAAAAATCACAATTTAGCAATTGCTGTGTCTCGATTAAATAAGGGATGGAATTAAAATCGCTTTCTTACTTTTGTTGCCAGTGTAACCATGGCAATAAGGTATTTTCCATGTTAATGGGAGCAATTAACGATGACACAATACGTCTCTCGCATTCAGAACTGCCTAAACATCTGTTTACTGCTTCCTGAACATATAGATCTATAGAGCCGAGAAGCTCTGTGACATTTGGATATTTTTAACGTTTGTCACCGTTAATAGAGACTTTTTTTATGCCTTGTTTTCTTTCAGGCAGGCTTGGAACAAAAAACAAAACAAAACAAAAAAACTCCACATTTGTTTCCATTTATTTGAGAAACGGGGAGACATAAGGAGGAGCATGTGAGGTAGTTTGTTATTTTTAACAAAAAGCATTTTACACATTTTTGAGAAAGACGATCACACATGTACAGAAACGTGTGATGTAGGCTGAAGGATGATATAGAGAAATGTTGACGACTCACATCTCCTTACCTGATAAGAGAGAAATCCCCTCCACATCCCATCACATACTCCCCCACTCACACCGCCCATCACCCCCCTTCATTCTTTCCAGGCATTGCAGATATGCTGAAGTGTCTGACAGGGGCGTTCTTTGCATGTGAGCATGCCCTCATCTGCTTTCACTTACTCACACCCTCTCCAGGTCACAACCCCTGCATGCAGCACGCCATGTTCCACTCCAGCAGAGCATAAAGTCTAACCTTCTTTCCGTACTTTTAACACATTCTCCTCATTTATCCACCCAGCTGCATTTTCTCAACCCGTCATAAACTTCTTTGTGTTTTGGTGTTACTGACATATAAACAGTGGGAAAATAAAATGTGCCTTTAGAAGGCTCTTATCTTTGCTTTTTACATTAATTTTTATTTATGTATTTATTTATTTTTTTACCACACTTTAATGTTTCACATAAGCATATTTTATCATCAAGGTCTTTGAGCCTGTTTGAGGTCATGTCACATCATCATGATGTATGTCAGGACTTTGACTGTGCCATTCTAAAATCTAAATTTTTAAATAATATATGCTTGCCAGTGGACTCCTGGTCATTGTCCACACTGGATGACTCAACATAGTCATGACATTAATGTCATAAACTGATTGTTGGGCATTTCCCACATATATATGTAGTTACTTATTTATTACATATAAGAATTTGCAGATAACTTTATTGTTTTTGTCTGAATACATCATTTTTACGAGACTGAATCAGATTCTATGATCAGTTACTCACTACTTGAGTAACTGTTTTTTATTCTGACTTTAGTCATTTTCTTGGACTTCTACTTTTTAGTTTAATTTGAGTTAGGATTAAAGTATTGTGACTCTTAATTGAGTAGAATTTTTTAATACTCAACCAAACTCTGGATAAACCGCAAAAGCAGAATGTTTAATTGAATGAAATCATAAGTTTCTTTTTTATTTTTATATCCTTCATAGCTTCAGCTATGTTTGCTTGGACAAAATCCCTCTCTTGGTGAGGTACATTGTTAAACAATGACAGAAAATATGGTATATGACCTCCAAAGAGCCTTGGCTATGTTCCAAATGAACAAACATGTCTTGTTTTGTAATGTAATCTCGAGCCATGATGGAAATTAAACAGTGAGTCCATTCGCTACACGTGGTTTGCTGTCACAAGTTTTCTCCAAGGGAACTAGAACAGGACCCAGCAGGGCTGAACTTCACCACTGTGGTTTTCAGCAAAGTGAGGTCACTTATTTTATCATTGGACGAACACGCGGGGAGATGTTTTCTGTAATTTGTACAGAAACATCTGTCAGCCAGCAGGACAGTGTTATTTTGTTAAAGACGCTTTTACGCCCTAATTCTCATATAAATCCCATAAGTGGAGAACTGCCGATAAAAGTACCGTAATGAAGTTTTGTTTGAAGGGTACAAAACGTGGGAAAAAACGCATAAGTTGTTAAAAGGAGAGCTTAATGTATATTAGGTCTTTATGAAGCTGTTTAGAGCCGCTGGCTTGTAAATACACTATGTGGTCACCACTGCATTTTCATTGTGTTAATGATCACTTTGAGTGATTTATGGGCTAGCTGTAAACACAGGGAAGGTAAGAAGAACATTCAGCTTCAGTTCTGCTGCTTTACTGGTCAGGATTTCATTTAAAACATCAGGTTGTATTTAAGTTGTAAAGTGAGGTTAGCACATCAGTTTAACTAGCTCTGTAACAATTCCAGGGCTGACGAAAAATGCTCAAGGATAAAACGTGGACTTTATTCTGTGCATAGGGTTCAGTAATTATCTGTTTCATGACAACAGAATAGCGGCTGTAAAAGGTTCTTCTGTCTAGATTAAGCATAATAAAGAAAGACAAGACACAATGAGAAAAAAACTGAAAAAAAGAGCAGGAATCCCATAGATTTAGGACTACATGAAACAAAACGGAGAGAATCCTCCACTGTACACTGGATTAGCTTGCCTTAGCTTAGTTTAGCTTAGCACATAGTGCCTACTGTATGCCCCTGGTTCATCGCAACAGTTATTGTGGTCATAAAAGGTTCCTCATTATGTGTAATAAAAAGGACAAGAAATAATGAGAAAAAAAATTACCATGAATGCCATAAATCTGTAACTAATATTAAATAAAATAGAGAGAATCCTTCTCTGCAGTAAACTGGATTAGCTTAGTTTAGCACAATAAGGTATAGTGGTCATAAAAAGGTTCTTCTGTTTATATTAAGTGTAATAAAAAACTACAAGAGATATTCAGACACAAATGTAAAAGAAATGAGCAGGAATGCCATTAATATAGGGCTAGTATTAAGCAAAATAGTAAACTGAATTAGCTCAGTTTAGCTTAGCGTGATAGAGTAGCATGATCAGTACTTTTTCAGATTAATGCATTTCTGGATCCTAATTCAACTTTACCTGTTCACAGCGTAGATTTTTTACTTTAGGATAAGTCGATGCAGCTTCCAGGACCATCATGCAGAAATTCAGTCAGCTTTCCCTTGTAATTGTTTTTACAAATCCACAAAAGGTGGAAACAACTTTTTTTTTCAACAAAAAACAACAAAAAACTCCCACCCTTTCCTGCCAAAGTGAAAACTAACTTCTACAAAATAACAAGACAATTAAATAAAAATATTTTACATAAAATGAAAATAAAAACTAACACCGTTCAAATCACTATTTAGTGATTATTAAAATGACTGTGCACCATGAAATCAATGTACTTTGGCCTCAGTCAGGCTTGAATGTTTGGATGCTGAAAATTTTACTCCATTCTTACTGGAAAATTTTGTAGGAAGAATGGAGTGTGTGAAAGGTGTGTGTGATGGGTGTGTATGAATACACATATCTTAACCACTTGACTAGTACGTTGATGTAGCTCTCTAAATTTCCTCTAAATATTACATACAGACTAAAGAGGGTAGGTGTGAATACAGCCTAAATCCTCAAGGGAAATCTAACAAATGGATGAGCTCTGTGTCGCAACACATGCAGACTGTTCAAATGGATTGAGTTATTTGGGTACAAGGTTGTTGCACATCATCCTCAGTATGTTATCTTATGCATTTGATTGTTCTGATCGAAGTATTTCTCAAATCACAGACTTTGGAAAATTGTGAGGGGCCTCTGCTCTGTATGAACCAGATGTTTCATTTTATGTGTATTTCCCCCAGTTATGTCAGACGTATTTAGCATGACGACATAAGACTTCCAAAGAAACCCCATTGTGTGAAATTATTTCATTTTTCTAATAAGACCTAATTTCTCTGTCAGAAATCAGACTAAAGAATTGTGAAGCTACAGCTTCCAAGATCACCATAATAATGGGGCTTTTGAATCATTTCTTGGCTTTTTTTTATAACTTCCTCATTTACTGTCAAAACTGCCAACTCTCAGTTCAAGGTAACTTTCCAATGGGATTTATGGTTCATAAGCACTCTCCAGACAGAAAAACAGAGACTGCCAACTGTTTTCCTTCCCCTTTGTTTTCCCTTTATGCCACAGTTGTTTTATGGAGAAATCGTTTTGCACTCTGGCTCCAGGAAAAATCTGTTCCAGAACTGAAGCAACCCATTGTGTAAAACATTCTGGACACACTCCTAAACATTAGCAAAACCATTTGTTATATTATTTCCTCCAACACACGACGTTGAGCTAAAAAAAACAAAAAAAAAAAAAAAATGTGATGGCTGACGGTCAACTTTTTGTAAGAGAATTTAAGGTATACATGATTTTACGTTCAGACTTAACCTTGTTTGAACTTCCCTTTAACAACAGTTAAAGTTATTTCTATATGGTGATTTAAACAAATTCTGCTAAATTCTGAGTAACCAATAACAATTCGTGTTTTTGTCGTAATTACAGGACAAAGGAGCAAGAGGGGAAACCGCTGCAAATAGCAAAAACATCCTCAAACTCGCTAAAGAAAACGAAAGTGCTCCAGACCACTAGGGGGAGTCGAACAAAGAACAATTCATTTCGGAGCAGGCAGACGCAGGATTTTGAAAAAGAAGGTTGGCAGAAGAAAGGAAAAGTGCGTCATACTTTATTTCTTTTCAAATACTCTTTTTCAACATTATAGAATACATATTGAAATTGCTGAATATTGTTATTCAGCATTTATCCTGTTATTCATGCTGTTATTTATTGCAGTCGCCTTGGTCCAGTGGACATTGTCCCTGGTCACTGTGAACGCCCGTCTCCAATGGTGGGATGTAGTGACTGAGCTGTGCAATGTTGATGTTCATGTGAGAGAGCGTTACATGTTCTTGAAGTGGCAGTGCCAGCGAGAAATTAATTGCAGGGACAAAGATCTCTGCATTCGGACATTTAATTCTCTATGCTCTTAATGCTGCTCTCATCTCCTTCACAGCTGCCGTTTTGTCCCTCTGGGTTCTCTGGTTGATGCCCAGGGAGATGATCATCGGTTCCACCTGTTAGGTAATGTTTTCGCGATAGAGACTTTGATTTACAAGTTTGCATCCGTAATGTGTCAGAATGCATTCACTGCTAATTGCTAGCCCGAATTAGTAATGCAAATGATACCATAACAAAGAAAAAATAAATCACACTCTCAAATAAGTTAAATATTTTTTTAAATGCCTTATTTCAATGTTTTAGTACACCGCTAAATATATAGATATCTATAAATAGTCTATCTTTTTTCTTGGTTTTTGTAAATGTCATCAACATGTTAAATGCCATCCTGCCTCAAGCAAGGAAGCTCTAATGGTGTCAGTGATATCTTCAATCTTTCCTTCTGTGTCAGTTGTTGATCCTGTGCAGTGCTGGTACCTCCATGAATGATTGGCGTGGCAATCATCCTCCCAGCAAGAAACTGTTCATTGTCTTTAGCAGGTGTAGATTTTGGTCACGTTAATGTCACATTTACTATCAGTTGTCACATTCTTAAGAGGAAATTCTGAAATATCTCTTACTGACATCAATAACTGGACTGTCAAAAGTGATGAATTTCTTTTCATCTGGTCCATCAAAGATCCTGTGTGTTCTCAAGCAGTTCATCAAAAGGTTAAGTAACTCATGCTGGTACCACTGTTATCCACTCCGTCCTCTGCTTGTCCCTCAGTATCAGTGAATTTCACTAATATGTCATTGAAAGGGTCAAAGGAAGCACACCTAAAACCTCATACTGCTCCATCACAAACATTTGCTCTACTGATGTTGAACCAGATGAGAGGTGTTGTTGTGATCTTTGCTGAGAGATCAACAACAACAGCAGTCACGTTGTCTGTACTGTAAAATATGTGGTGTACAGTTATTTCTAATAACAGAAGCACAAAAAAGGACTTAGAAAACAACTAATTTGTAATTAATACCTTTCCTCAGCAGAGTGCATCATATATTCTTCAGGCTCAGACTCTTTGTCAACAATAACGGGCATACACGTTTGGGTAGCCGCTGTATTGAGAAGGAAATATTTTACTAGGTGTAGAATTTAAATTCATCCCTGATAAGGCATAGTGACTTTTATCAGTCAGTGCTGGCATTCATGCAGATAACACCACCAGGTTTGGGTAATTCTTGTACACTACTCAAAGTTTGATAGAAAAAATGGTGGAAACATATTTTTGGCTTCAATGACGGTATATCTGTTACAACCAGTAGATCAGCAGATGGAGGAGGTAATCTGCTTTAGGTGTAGGTCAACTCAAATTGTGTGACATGAGTTGACGGAGAAATGAAATACAGAGAAAAGACAACGGGGTTAAATAAAGAGAATATACATGGGCAGAAGAACAGTTTTGACATTTGACCTCAAATTCATCCATATTTAAAATTGTTAGTTAGGTAAAAATATGTTTTCTTACTTTTTTTTGTCAACTGGATTCTCTTATCCTTCTCCACCTCAATGGTGGAGGAATTCTGGAAAATCCTGACCATCCTCTTCATGAGATCGTGTAGGGAAAACAGAGTACCTTCAGTCAGAGGCTTCTTCAAATTTGCTGTAATACAGACCTCTACAAAAGATCTTTCCTGACAACAGCCATCACCATCTACAATAACTCTTTGACGAACCTGAATTAATGACTTACAACATTTAATTTACCTTGGGGATCAATATAGTAGTTTTGATTTTGAATTTGAATTTTACTTTTTTTTTTTTTTTTGTCAAACCAGGCTTCACGGCGGAGAGAAGTTTTCCCATTTGGAGGATTGAAACCGACATAGTTAAGAATGAAAGCAAAAATATAATATCGCACCAGTAATGTGAGTTTAAAAGATGTCGTTGTGCACTTACACTTGTTGGCCAGTAGGTGGCATTATAAGAATTGATAAACAAGACAAGTCGATACTTTTATTTTATCTCTCACGCACCAGCGCGTGCGTTAGTCAATGATAGTCATGGACTATATGCCTCCTGCTGGCATTGGGGACCATGAGCTTTATTAAATAACCATAGAAAGAAATTCACTGTTAGTAGAAAGTGTTCTTCCGGATGTAACCGGGTGGTTTTACTTGGAAAACATTCTTTACATAAAGTAGCTGTAAATTCCCACCTGTTTTGGGCCCTTGAATACATCTAGGCCCCGTTTCCTCACCTTCACTTCCGTTTCACAGCCTTGTCGGACTCCGGGTGTGCCCGCCAATTTGAGAACGTCTTTCAGGTCCATTGTGTGCAGTTGGATTTTGGTCTTTCCTTTCTCCTGCCAACCTTCTTTTTCAAAATCTGTCCTATATGAATTGTTCTTTTTGTGACTCCCCCTAGTGGTCTGGAGCACTTCTGTTTTCCGGAGTGAATTTGCAGTTATTTTTTGCTATTTTTCCCACTTGCTCCTTTTTTCCTGTATATGTATATTTATATTGTGTGTGTGTGTATTTGCGCCATTTTATTTGTGGTTGTAGCCTTTTTTGTTTGCATCTGTTTTGTTAATTGTTTGCTTCTATTTTCTGTTATTGCAGCATTTTTCTCCATTGCATTTATTTTTCACGTGTTTGCAGCACGTTTCTCTGTTTACTACATGTTTGTACCTGGCGGCCACTGTATAAATCAAATGTATATATTAAGAATTCAAAAAATGTAATATTTAGCATGTGGAGAGATTTTTGAAAAAATTGTTAGTCTTGGAGTTCATCTCCTTAAAGAAACACATTTGCTACTAAGTCCTGAGGCAGTAAAACAGTGATGCAGTGCTGGACTGTCACAACACTATGTTTGACTCTAGGTATAATGTTTATTTATTTATTTTTTCTGAAATGGTGTGTTTCGTTTTTGTGTTTCATGTGTCCTGTCTTGGCATACCAAACATACCATATGATATCCCTGGTACGGCATGACCGACTGTCATCTCCACTC